>NC_134370.1:5430000-5450000 GCF_035582795.1 Mycteria americana
TTTAATGAGCTGCAAGCGACTTGTCCCGAAGTTAGTACTGCAAACAGAAAAGGCATCACTCTGTTTGTAGGCGACACAGCGAGCAGCGTATTTTGACTCCGAAACTCTGTTTATTTTTCATTTACGACCCATTGCCAGGGTTTTTATCCCAAACGAAAAGAAAACGCAGGATGATCTTTTCGCAAGGCTGCGTTTTATTTTGATTTCTTTGGCCCGAAGTCCTGCCCTCGGCGCTGTAAACACGTCGATTCGGGCCAATCTTCGGGAAGCGGAGAGCGATCCTATCTCGAAATACCCGCGCCGGGTGTATTAACACGAGTGACGGCTCCGGCCGTGGGGAGGCGGGGGGACACCCTGGGGTGCCTTCGGGCAAGCCCTCTGCGGCAGCCTCCCGGAGAAAGGAGGGAGAAGGAGAAGGGCAGCACCGACCCCCGCCGGGAGGCGAAGCAGCCGGCGGGGGTAGAGGAAGGGGCGGCCAGAAGTTCAGGGGAACCCCCGCGGAGGCGGCCCCCGAGTGGAAAGGGACTCCCCCTCCCCACGCCCGCCCCTCCCGCCCGGCCCGGGGGGCTCCCTGGGGGCCTGGGACCCCTCGTTCGGGGTTACCCAGCCGCGATGCCCCCGGCTGCGGCGGAGCTGGGCAAGGCCCCCCCCGTCGATCCGCTCCCCGGCGGAGGGGGCCTCCGAACACCCGCTCCCCGGGAGCCCCGGCGGGGCCGGCTCCGCGCCCGCCGTCCCCGCGCCCCGGCCAGCAGCCCCGGCCGAGCAGGGCGGCAGCGCTGCCAGACCAGGCTCGGTTTATTGGGTTGTTTCTTTTTTTTGTTTGTTTTTGTTTTTTTTCTCCGAAGCCACACTTTCAAAAATGATAAGGAACGGGTTTTATTGATTTTTTTTTTTCCACCACAACATTAAGTTTATAACAATATAGGCTGTTTTAAAAATAGGACCGATCCCTAACAGAAAGCGAGAGGGCAGAGAGTACAACCGAAAGGGGGGAGGGGGGTGTTAAAATAAAATAAAGAAAAGAAACCAACCCAAACCCTTGGGAAGACAGCAAACAATTATCAGACAACAGGTGAGCAGACACTAAGACAGAGAGAGACTAGAGGTGTCCAGTCCTCACTGGATTTCTGCCTATTAAAATCCACATACTCGATGGACTTTAGAAGAAAACTGTACATCATATCAAATAAATTAAAATTACCCTAAAGTTGATTGTCCTTCACTTAAAGCGCCCAGCTCACCGAATCTCCCTTGTTATTTATTCGCATAAGCCGGGCTGATGCTTATTCCCATGCCCTGCTCCTCTCTTCTCACTTCCCTTCGCTTTTAATTCTTTTTTCTTTTATTTTGTACAACATGAACGAACGCAATTATACAATGCTAAAAACCCTTTCCTCACCATTCAAATAAAAGCAGTGCTTTAAGAATCGTCGTACAATATTGCACAGTTCAAAAGTACAATAATAATTAATAATAATAACCATCATCAGTATTACAAAAGAAAGCAAAAGGGTACAGATTTTTTTCCCCAAAATACCGGAATAACTCTACAAGGAAAAAAAAACCAAACCAACCCAACAACTAGGAAAAGGAGAATTATAAACAAGAATTAAAAATACCTCAGTAAACGATAATAAATAAGGGTCACTCAAAGCGTGCGGGTGTGTTTCACCGGTCACTTTGAGGCTGTATTTCTTGCTCGTTAGAAAGTCCCATGACAGAAACCGAAAGGTACGAAATATGGGAAAGCAAAGAGGCAAATGGGTACCGAGGTCTGCCTGAACGAAAAGCCGCGGTCGATGCAGTTTAAGTCACGACAGGATCAGGAGCCTGAACAATTTGGAGGCAGAAGGAGAGGTCCGAAAGGAACAGAAATGCAGCTTCCCGTTAGCGTTTGGCAAATCCCGAGGAGCGGCCTGGGGTCGTTCATTTTTTTTTTTTTTATTATTATCCTTTTTTTTTCTTTTGTTTTTTTACAAAAATAAAACTAAAGCCACAGAGACCATCGCGGTTTTCCTCCACGTTTACAAAAGGTGTGACAGCTCCAGGGTTCTCTACAAGTTCCCGCTTTCACTTTCCTTATCCTCCTCTCCCTCCCCCCATTTTTACTTTAGATTTTTTTTTCCCTAAATTTTCGCGACTCCCCTCCTAGCACCACCCGCCGAGGGGTCCCCCCACCCCCGCACCCCTCACCCCCCCCCTCCCCGCTCCGCAGACGCCGGCCGGGTGAACGGCACGAGTGGCTGGAGTACTTACAAGCGGGCCGGCGACTTGCGCGCCTCTCCGCGCCCCTCCGCGCAGCGGCGGCGGCGGCGGGCGGGCTCAGACGGGCCGCAGGAGCGGCACGGAGGTGACCACGGGATGGGAGTAGTAGACGGGGTGAGGGAAGGTGAGCAGGGGCTGGGTGCCGGGGGCTCCGCCGCCCCCCGCGCCCCCCTCCGCGCCCGAGTTCTCGTGGTAGAGGATGGGGACGCGGACGATGCGCTGCGCGGCGGCGTGGCTGAGGTTGGCGGCCTCCAGCTCGGCCGCCAGCTGCCTCTTCCACTTGTTGCGGCGATTTTGGAACCAAATCTTCACCTGGGTCTCTGTCAGGTGGAGGGAGGCGGCCAGGCCGGCCCGCTCCGAGCTGCTCAGGTAGCGCTTCATGTCGAAGGTGGACTCCAGCTGGAAGACCTGGCTGCGGCTGAACACCGTGCGCGTCTTCTTCTTGCGGCAGGGCTTCTTCTCCGGGCTCTCCTCCCGCTTCTTCCAGTCCTCGGCGCCTGCCTCCTTCTTCGCCTCCTCCGAGTCGCTCTCCTCCAGGACGATCTCGTCGGGGCTCTTGGAGTCCAGCTCCTTCGGCTCCCCCTCCGCCTTCAGCAGCGGCTCCGGGGAGTCCCGGTCGGTGCCCGAGGCGGGGGACGAGTCCCGCAGCAGGGACTTCTCCGCGGCTGGAGGGGAAGGGCGAGGGCGGGGGTGGGGGGGGTAAGGGACACAAAGAGACACCTTCACCGCCCGGCCCCCGCGTCCCGCCGGGGGAAGAGGGGCGAGCCGGCCGGGGCCCCGCGTCGCCCCGCCGCCAGCCTCCCCCCCGCCGCCCCCGGTCCCCGCCGCCGCCCCGCCGGGGAGGGAGGGAGGGAGGGGGGGGGGAGCGGTACCTTCCGTGCGGGGCAGGTGGGCTCCGGCCGGCGTCAGGGCGTAGGGGTACCACCAGGTCTGGGCGCGCTCCAGGCAGTGGGCGCTCAGGGCGAAGCGCGGCGCCGGGATCTCGAAGCGGGGGAAGGCGAGGTCGCCCACCTGCGAGAGGGCGAAGCCGCCGCCGTCCGCCGCCGCCTTGCCCGAGGGGGCGAACAGCGGCCGCGGCTGCTTGGGGGGTGCTTTGGGGGGGTCGCCGTTGAGCAGGTTCTTGATGTAGAAGGACTCCTTGGGGGGCGGCGGCGGGGCGCTGGGCGGCTCCTGCCCGGTCTCCGGCATCCTCCGGCGCCCGCCCGGCTCCTGCCCGCCGCTGGCCCCGCAGCCCGCGCCCGGCGCGCAGCTGGCGGCTCCCGGCGGCGCGGGGGAGAGGCGCGGCGGGGCGGCGTGGGAGCGCGGCGGCGGGGCCGGCCGGGGCCCCCTCGCATGGGGGGGCGGCAGGGCGGGGGGCCGAGGGGACCCGCGCAGCCCGCGGCACCGAGGGGCTGCTGCGGGCAGGCGGAGAGCCGGGGTCGTCGCTGCCGCCGCCGCCGCCTCCCGCCGCCGCTGCTGCTGCGTCAACCTGGCGCCGGATGCTAATGATGAAATCAAAATGTCATCCAAGTTAAACGCGGGGAGCACACGGCGATTGGGCACGCACAATGGCAAATGGGATTAGGCGGGGAGGCAGCCGGGAGGAGAAGGCTCCGCGCAGCCCCTGCCCGCAGCCGCCGCGGCCCCGGCACCCCCTGCGACGTGCTGCTGTGGCTGGAGGCTACGAGCGCCCGCCCGTTATTGGCTTTATATAGTCCAATTAGGCAGCAAATGAGGACGGGGCTATTAGCACAAAGGGATCCCGGCTCGGCTGAAGCACCACGGGAGCGGCGGGAGGCGAGTGGCACGGACCGCGCCGCTCCTGCCACAAAACCTCCCCTCGCCCCGCCGCGCCGCCTCCCCCCCCACCCCCCCCGCCCCGCACCGCACCGCCGGTAACAAAAGCCGCCGGCGCCGGGGGGGCAGCGGGCCGAGCCGCGCCGAGCCGGGCTACCGGGCCCCGGAGCCGGCGGCACCCCGCTCCGCCGCCCTCCGCCGGCCCGGGCCGCGCCGGGCTCTGCCTTGGGGCAGAAACGACTTTGCGGACGGTGGCGGGGCGGCAGGAGGGCTCTCCCCGGGCCGGGCCGGGCTGGGCCGCCTCCCCCCGCTCCCGGAGCCCCTCCGCCTCCCGCCGCCGCTCCCACCGGCCGCGCAGGAGGGGGCCCGGCGGCACACGTCGAGCCCGCGGCGGCGGCGGGGCGGCGGGGCGGGGGCGGCCATCTCCCGGCCGCGGCGGGGCTCCGGGCCACGGCCCAGCCCGCCGCCCGCCGCCGCTCCCGGGGCCCGGCCCCGCCGCCGGGCACAGGGCGCCCCCTGCCGGGCCGCGCCGCCCCCGCGGGAGCGCCCCGCGTCCCAGCGCCCCGCGTCCCAGCGCCCCGCGTCCCGGGACGGGCGGGCACGGGGCTCCCGCCCGGGGCATCGCTAGCGGAGCATCGCGCCACGCCGCACGACAAATCCCGGGGAGGCGGCGGCGGGGCCGGGCCGGGCCGGGCGGCTCTGGCCCCTGAGGGCCGCGACGTGACCGCCGGTGTGGCTGTAGTTCCGCGTGGTGCCCGTGGGTACATCCACTCTGCCGGCGGCGGCTGGGCGGGCAGGTGCGGCTCCCGTTTGGAGCTGAATCGGTAACGTAGGTCGGCATCCTGAAGGGGAAAGGGAAAGGGAAAGGGAAAGGGAAAGGGAAAGGGAAAGGGGAGAGAGAAAAAAAAGAAGGAAAGAAGGAAAGGAAGAAAGGAAGGAAGAAAGAAAGGAAGGAGGAAAGGAAGGAAGGAGGAAAGGAAGGAAGGAAGAAAGATAGGAAGGAAGGAGGAAAAGAAGGAAGAAAAGAAGGAAGGAAGGAAGGAAGGAAGGAAGGAAGGAAGGAAGGAGGAAAGAGAGAGAAGAGAGCATACCAGCCTCTCAATTCTGGCGTGCTTCTAAACACTTGAAATACACGTGAGCATGCACCGCCAAAATCTGTCCTGGCATACGCAGAGCTATAGACTCAGAAGTGTGCGCGGGTGCGTAGGGGGGCAACAACCTCTACATTTAAATGCTTTAATGCCCTGATCGAATATAACTGATTTCTCTTGCTATTCCCTTTTAAAGACACCCACCTGGCAATTTGAAATAAGACAGCTTTTATCTGAATCAAACTTCTCTATGTTAATGCTTGCAGCCTGTCCCCAGGAGTTCTGCTTCCCCCCGAACATTTGGGGTTATAAATCCAGAGAAAATTTACATAGACCCAATCATGGAATATTTTTGGCTGCAACAGGCATGATATTTCATATAACTTCAGTGCATGTGACTTCTTTCAGAGCACCGTCTCTTATGTGACCATTTCTAAACTGTTATTTTCGTTGCGAGGAGCAATAGGAGTTTACAGAAATATTCTGCTCTTGTTAACAACTGTTTCACTTAAAGGCATCAGGCAAAATAAAGCTCATCGGGAATTTTTCAAAGAAATGCTATTTCAGTGGAAATATTCCTCAACTCTGGGGTAAAACATATAGAAAAAATGAGAGACAGAAAATAGCTCTATACAGAAAACAGCCTATAGTCACCTAACCAGGGCTCTCGCCTATCCTCCGAGGACCTGAGCTAAAGCTCTATTTTATCTGTTTGCAGCTCTTACATGAAAAACCAAGGCTGCGAGTTCTTATAGAAGACCCCAGTGCATTTCTCCATCGCAGTGAAGATCTTGATTTAGATATGAGTCACCAAAATCATTCTGTATTGAAACTTCCACCCTTTTCCATCCATCTTCCACTGCTTTGGTAACTATGAGGTCCTAGTCCCTCGTGAGTCCCTTAGGTAAACAACCACACGTAGCAGAAAGCCAAGCAGGGATGAAAAACCAAGCCAGCCTCTAAAGATATTAAAAGATGTTTCCACTTTGCAATTCTTCATTACAAAAAAAAAAAGACTGGCAGTGTTCTAAGAGTGCCTTTCTACATCCTTGTCATCTGTGGCCCATAGTTTCTCACATATTTATGTATTTTATTTATGCCCCCCACAGCAATATCTGGACATTAAAGTCTGGCATAGACCATCCCCCCCATGCCCAGTGGTGATGGAGCTGAGCGAATTTCGCTGCAGTCTTTCTTTTATTTCTGTTTCTAGCCTCGCACTCCTACCATTCCATTGTAAAAAGATAATTATTATTTCATTAGTGTTCCAATTCAGAATTAATTGGCTAATTTACACATGGATCAATTGTATAAATGTGATGTTTGTGATAGGTGCTTGATATGATTTAAAGTAATTGTTTATTTTCAGGTTTTGGCTTGCATTGTACTGCAAAGTGATTTATCTCCTTATTTATCCTGTCTCAGCGCTGCCTCTTCTTTTTCATTATTTTTCTAAAGAGCCACACTCTTGCTAAGCCGAAGCATGAATCTGTGCTGTATGATTCTGTGGGGCCACACTTATATTAGCCCCAAATGCCCTACCTTACAGCGTGCTGGTTTTATATGCTCACAGAGCTCCGTGCTAACAGCCCTGTTTGCCTGGCAGAAGTTACCCGCTGCAGCCTGCAATCACTGTAGTTCACACAGATTCTTGTACCATCCTTATAGCCGCCGTCCCTGAGTGTCTCCTGCTGTAACCACAGGTGACAAACATCTGTCACTTTGGGCTCAGTTTCCTCTTTTCCATCCCGAGGGGGATGAGGAAAGTGCAGTGCTTAGTTTCCTTGCTCCTTTGTTTGTCCAACTGGGAGCATGCCCGGCAGCCCGGCCGTGGGAGGACTGCAGCCAGGACTTGCAGGGCAGAAGCGATGAGGTTTGCATCTGCTTCCGCTCTGACAGAAGGTTTCTGACAGTGGCAGGACCTCCTCCCGCACAGCCTGCCATGTCTTTGCAGAAGGTGGCACTGGCTGGCCAGAAGTCTCTCCCTAGACCAGCCCTGTGCTCTCCTGTAGATGTTTGCAGCATTTGGCCTCACGGCAATTGTAGGGAAACAGTAATCCATCAAGACACTACTTGATTTCATGGCTAACTTTAAATGGTTTCTTCCACAGGGAAGTGCTGAAGTACCTCCTTGCATCAGGGTTTAGAAGTTCAAAGGGAGAAGGAAGAAGGGATGAGAACACAGTTAGCAGCTTGCCCCACGCAGAAACACTCCTCTGCCAGGCAATCAAAATTAATTCTGCCACCATCGGATTTTAGAGCTGCTGTTATGCTGCTCCAGGCAGCTAAAAAACAATTTTGTGAATGCCAAAGATTAATTACTGTAGAGTTTGAGCCACTGTCAATGGCTTTCCCCTTCCTACTGCACATCGTTACATATTATCAGGGCCTTTCTAAAATCTGAATTATTCAGAAACATTGCATTTCTCAGTCATTCTTTCAACTGTTTCTTCTGAAATGCATGATTGGAAACAGAGGTTACCCAGAAAAGGGATGCTACTTTCTCATCAAAAGGAATGTCTGTTGCAGGATGTATTTGATAAGGAAGTTTTATTCAAGACTAGAAAAACTACAAGCGAGTTATGCTTTGTAACCTATCTCAGGTTTCACTTGGTTGAGTGTACCAGGCTGTATGTGATGTGTGTGGGTTAGGAGGTATTTTGGAACAGTTAAAGTTGTTCCCTTATTATGCCTTATAACGGCATTTTTGTACCTTTAAATGGAAAGCTTTGTAATTCTCTGTTTTCCAGCAGCTTCCTGGCAAGCTGAGTCTTTCCTGACAAGTATTAGAACCTTATAGCACTGCAAGAAAGCAGGTTGTTTAATTTATGAGACTTTTATTTCTGAGGTCCATCACAGTCCTGTGTCTGACTCACAAAGATATCATTTTTACAGGAAAGAGGAACAATTTCTAGGTTGCGATGTTTTTGTGAAACAAGTTCTGTTGCAAGCTTCCATGTAATTTGGAATAAATCCACAGGGACAGAACTGATGGGGAAAAGGTGTGGTCTAAGTACAGTCTTCATCTCATACAGCACTACACACATGCTCTACATAAGGTGATACAACGCTCCGAAGTCATCACAAACTCGTACAATATACCCTTTGCCTTTGTCATTGAGACCTGCCCACCAGTCTAATTTCTAGAAAGCCTAATCATTTTTGTGTTGATATTAGTCATGTGTGCACAATTTATCACTTTCACAAGCGAACTCACAGAATAGAGGTCAGCTAAATATACTGGAGGAAATCTCCTGTGAAAAGTGTCACTGGAGGATTTCAAGGCAGAGCATGTGCTGTCCAAATGTAAGCTTTACTGTAACTCATCTTACCTGTTTCAAAATACGACAGGACAGAAACACCCAAAGAACAACAGATAGGTGGTAGCTTTGCGACTTGTGGTTCTAAGTCTGAAGACTGGTGCTTATACGCCAAGCCATAAACTCTGAGCTATCATGTCAAATGTAAAAAAAACTAAAATAAACTCTGTAAACATCAGCACTGGTGAAATCCTAAACAAGCAGATCTCTTTGTGGTCACAAATAACTTACTTATGAAAATCCATGACTGTCCTGGAACCACACCTGAAAAGCGCTGAGTATTTTCAGCTCCTACAGAAATAAAAAATTGCTGCAAAGCTGTATGGTGAATGTTTTACTGGCCTGGCTAGAAAAGAGGTGTTATAATCCCCACTCAGCCTTCAGACCTCGGATCAAAATTATCCATTTGCAGTGAGGCAACAGAGAGCAGAGTAGATCCAATGTTTGTGTGCACAGCAGCTAGACAACATGCAGTTTTAGGAGTTCTTAAATAATCATTGATTTCAGAAGTGTTACAGCCCATTGACTCAAAAATCAGCTGCTTATAAAGATTCTCGTGTTCATATCAGAGATCCTTGGCAATTGTACAAGAGTTGTGCTGAACGTACATACTGAACATGAGCTATATTTTGAATTTCATTATAAGATCCCGAGATCATCCTAATTTCCCTGAGAACTTTTGTTATAAATGGCATGACAATCTGAACCAGCTTGTTCTGAGTCAGCAGATTCCCAAAATAGCTTGTGGTTTTGCAAAATAAATTAATGATGGGGCCATTTTGTGCTTCCGCAAGAGCTTCTATGTCAAGACCTCAGCGTGCTTTGCACTTATTAATGACTCTGTCTTGCCTGTCAGTCCGCAGGGAAGGCTACTCCTCAGGCAAGCTCAATGTTTCAGGAATCCCAGGAAGCCCAAGTGATGTGCACACCACAGGAGGCTCCTTCTACCTCTTTTGGCTGGGGCATCAACAGGACACCTTGTCTTCAGATATGCAGACAGCTCAGGTACTCACCTCACTCCCATGGTGCACAGACTCTGCAAAACAGAACAGAGAGAAGAAGGTTTCTGGGCTTCCTTCCACATCACATTTCTGTATATTCCAGGGAAAAACTTATCCTAGATAACAAAGTTTCTTATTTCCTCTGTATATTATTATAAGTGCTCAAACCCACATTACAAAGATAAAGCATCAGAGGCCAAGAAATGATTGCACTAGGGTAAGAGTTCTTTCCTCCAAAGCCAAATTCCAAACCATCCTTCTTTGGGTCACAGCTTTACATTTATGTAGCATACATTGCTTCTTTTTTACATGGTTGAAAAATTAGAAATCTACTAGAAAGGCAAGCATTACACAGAAAGTATTTTAAATATATTTTAATTAAACATTAGCAATACATATCAGAAATTCATTAGTAATACATTTGATTAAAGCAATGCTGGTGGAGAGCAGTAGAAGTACTGAATCTATTGCTGTGCAAAACCTCCAATGCACAGACACCTACTCAGCTTCATCACATCATCAGCATCATAGCCATCATAGTTACACCACTGTTTTGCGCATAACAGGAGATTGCCCTTGATGCGAAGCTACAGGGACCCGACCAGTTCAGCCTTGCAATCCAGAATGGTGGTTTGAAACTCTTTCCTCATATAGGGATGTGAGAAGCAACTGTGAAGCACTAACAAAGCTAGCTAGGAACCAAGGATGACTTTTCACCTTATTTTACATTAGGTAGATTTTTGGCTCATCATTAAGGATCCATGAATAATATCAGACAAAACAATGAAAGGAGACTGTGTACAACCGAACATCTTGTTCAAGGTGGCAGATAGGGCAAATAATAATAATACTAGATATGACAGAAAGTGGAACAATTTCAGCTCGGCACATGCATGAAGTGTAATCCACCTAAACACCTTTGAGTATCTACAGAGCAATAGATTTGACAAAATAATAATCCTAACATATTAAGCAAAGACTAGCTGTTTCTCCTCAGCAGCCTGATGTGTATTCTTATCATGTGTCGTCATTCCCAGAGTGTGAGATCTAAGTTACTTGTGTAATGCTGTCATTAAAAAAAACCCAAAAAACTTCTAATATATTTCCATTTTCTCTAGATTACTGTTGCCTCCAATATTCCAGTCAGGAAAATTGTATACAGTACACGTCATGCTGCCATGAGAAGTTTGTTATGTATTGCTGTGCTTGAGAGCTGCAATGGAGTGAAGAATAGAGGATACGCTAAAAGTCTCTAGGGCAAATGTGCAGATGAAACCTCTGCTTTTCTTTGTTCGTTTGTTTGTTTGTTTATTGGCAGCAAGGGTTGGTATGAATGAGAGGATAAGGCACTGCCTCTGTAGTGAGAGATTCTGATTTTACTCTGTTCCAGAGACTACGCTTGTAAAGCACTGAAGCTGATCAGAGATTGCAGAACACTGATCAGAATTTCCAGATGTCCTTGATAATGCCCCTCACCTTCATAACCAAGCTCTGAAATGGTAATATATTGATCGGAATGCTTCGCAGCAGTATGACACACAGAGGATTATTGATAAGCCGCTCTGAAATTTTCAGGTGACAAGCAAGGGCGGGGGGAGGCGATTAAAACAGGAACACAAAGCTGCCACGATAATCTTTGCCTGGGAGACTTGGGCTATGTATGATATTCTTACCAAAATGTTTCGCTTTTGTCTGGGAAGACATTCCCATCTTAATTTGTGGAGAATTATTGCTATTATTAATATACTAGCAGTACTAATACTAAAACTAAAACTAAAACAATAACAAATAGGTGTACCACCGGTCCTGGTTTCATCTGGGATAGAGTTAATTTTCTTTCTAGGAGCTGGTATAGTGCTGTGTTTTGGATTTAGGATGAGAATAACGTTGATACCACCCTGATGTTTTAGTTGTCGCTAAGTAGCGCTTACACTAGTCAAGGACTTTTCAACTTGCCCTGCTCTGCCAGCTGCACAAGAAGCTGGGAGGCGGCACAGCCAAACTGGCCAAAGGGATTTTCCTTTCTATATGACGTCATGCTCAGTATATAAGCTGGGGGGAGTTGGCCAGGGGGCAGGAATCGCTGCTCGGGGACGGGCTGGGCGTCGTTTGGCAGGTGGTGAGCGGTTGCATCACTTGTTTTTTCCCTGGGTTTTGTTCCTCTCTCTCTCTCATTGTTTTCCTTTTCATTACGATTTATTATTAATTTTTTGTTGTCGTTCCAATTATTAAACTGTTCTTATCTCAACCCACGAGTTTTCTGACTTTCACTCTTCCGATTCTCTCCCCCATCCCACGGGGGGGGGAGGGTGAGCGAGCGGCTGGGTGGGGCTTACTTGCCGACCGGGGCTAAACCACCCCACCACCACACGCTTCCCCACGCGTACCGCTCGCCCACGCCGCCCGAGGCGCGGCCCCGCCTCAGCACCACGGACAGCGCCGGGACGCGCGGGGCGGGCGGTGCGCGGGCGGTGCGCGGCGCTGCGCGGGCACGGAGGCGTGCGGAGCGCCGTCCCGCAGGCTTGGGGGCGGTGGGTGCCATCCTGCACCCCCTGCGCTCCGGGCGTCCCCGGGAGACGCTGCTGCGAGCCGGCTGCAGGGCCAGAGCTCCTAGGTGCTCGCGTGGGTGCGTGAGAGAGAGCTTGGGTGCTCAGCTGCTGTCGTCCGCGGGGCAAAAAGAAGAATTAGAGACTTACCGCTATTGTAAAAGCTCCCGAACAACAAAATAATCCACCGTATGTAAATCCTGAGATTACAAGCTAAAACCGGGACCCTTTGTCTGCTGTGCCCTGAGCTTTCACAGGCAAATTCAAGAGAATTACATCTTGGCTTATTTTAATATCAAAGCATTTTATAAGAAGACATGGAAGCCGTTTCCCTTTCCAATAGTGTTGGCGCATTGCCCTGTTTATTCTTCAGCTGGTATTTTTCGTACTTCTTAGAGATACATCAAAGTTTACGCTGTATGTGTAACTTGGAGGAGATGGAAAAGACATTGACAATATTAATTGTTTCATAAATAGCGTCAGATAGGATATGCTTTTTATATCCTTGGTTTAAACCTTGTTATTGAAAAACCAATACCCTGCCATTTGTTTATACTTCTCTTGGCATACAAGGCAGATATATTAGAGTGAATGAAGCTAATAAAAGGCTACAGGCAGCATTTTCCACACTCAACTTTTAGGCATGGCCTCTTTTTCAAACGAAAACTGCCTTTTATTTCAGAACATTATAACCACCTGTCTGTAAAAATGTAGGAAGAACCAGAAATTACAAAGGACCAAATAGAAAGGACCCTTTTCTTTTAGGTGAGCACTTCTTCACACAAGCAGTTCCACCGACTCCATAGACCTGCTTACGCGAGTAACTGCTGATGCAGAGGGATGAAGGGCTCCACCGGCCAGCCCAGCGGTGTGTGGGTCTCTGAGGCAAAGCTGTCTCACAGACAAAGGCTCAGCATGAAAAATACCTCTTTCCTGCACTGGTCTTATCTGGATCCAAGAAGTTAGTTGCAGAGCAAGGGGTCCTGAGCGTGGAAAGAGGAGCCGCAAGCTCTCCCAAAGGCAGTGCATGACTGCTAGTTTCAGACAAGGAAAGTGGTCTGCAAATTAAGTACTGGAGATCTTGCAAGTTTTCCATCCAACCAACGGTCAAATAAATTCTTGAGAAATCTGCATTGCAAACATTCTACTCCTTGCAGTCCTTTTATTTCTTTTACTCAGCATTTTAGTCCCTGCAGGAAGGAACAAGGAGGTAGATTATGGTGCGTTTACCTCTGCTGTCATTTTAAAAAATATTTTTATCACGTTCTATGCAGTGTCACATGCAAAAGAAATACAACGCTTGCACATCTTTTAAACAAGAGTTTCAATGCTATCATGTTCTGCTGAATTAATGTTACAGTGTTAGGAAGATATATAGTGTAGCAGAAACTGAGGCCAACCAAAGAAGGAAGGAAGAAAATGAGATCTCACCATTCAATATTCCTGGAAATTTCATAGAAATTTGTGAAAATGTGCTATGCATATTTTTTCATAGCATGAAATGGCTCCACTGCAGTCTTGAGTTGCTGCTGCAGGACACCAAGAGCAAAAGTAATCCTTAAAACATTTGCCATAGGTGCTCCCAGGGTTTTAACTCGCTCCATGCACAGGGAATGTGAAGCCTGACGTCTTGGTTTTCAAAGCAGCTCTGCATGGATTATCTCCTACAACTTCAGGAAGTTTCTGTGCAGATACAAAGGTCTGCTCCTGTGGCATAAAATCCATTACCAGAGGGAGCACCAAGGCATAGTCCTTTCTCTATTTCATTTTAGCTCCAGAGTGGAGGAGGCTTTTGCTCAGCAGCCATATTTATTCCATACATATTTGTTGCTTGGTCTACACTAAATCAGGAGTATCTGACTTCTTCAGCATCCCTCAGGCCCAGAATGTTTTTAAGGACATGTTGCAGAAAAGTAGAAACTAGCTGAAGAACACAGAGGAAGAAAAGCTATAGCCAGGGGCACTGGCGGAGGCCTGTGTGGCACCAGACGTCAAAGCCAAGCAGAGTCCAGACTTTTTATTTGCCTCCCAGGCAGCGCACCCAGGGAGAGTCTCTGCACACCCAGACTTCAGGGGTACCTGGAGTGGACTGTCAGCCATCTGCGTGCACGAAGAAAGCAGTAAGAATAAACGTTGGCTGGAAGGTGCTTTCACTCATTGCCAACTGCTTATTGTAGTTTAGCCTTATGATGCGTGTAGGAGTCGTACTTGGGACAAGATGAAACAGGTCACCTTGATTTCAGGGGCTGGAGTAGATGTTCTCCACCCTAAATCTTTCTGTGATCAGCAGGAACTGATCAGACGGAGGGAAGAGCATTTGGGCCACCCAAGAAATAGTACATATTAAAGAGCCGTGCTTCACTGCAATTTCAGTCCCAGGAGTGCCACAAGAAGCAATGCTCAAAGCACAGCCTTTTCCAGTTGCTCTGAAAGGCCTACACAGAAATCAAGGGAGAATTTCTCTTCATCAGTGCAAAAGCAAATGTGATAACTGGCAGTCTCCATGTAAAAGTATTTACCTTAGTCACAGTAATCTCGCCATTAGACTCTAATTTCTAGCTCCAGTGTTAGAGAACAAAGCGCATGCCGTCCACGGTAGCAAGGCTGACACAGCAATACGCTTTTGCCACTCATATCTGTTGAGCTAATCTGAAAGTCCACAACCAAATCCCATTTCCAGCAACACGCATGCTTGCCTTTCTCCTCAACCTGCCAATTCTAATGACTCGCAATTAAATAAAAGCCTTCCTCATGCTCCGGGTCTCCCTGCCCATCCTCCCTCCAAGGCTACGCCTTTAATTTTGCCCTATCACATTCCCACGGCAGCAGACTGTTATGGCAGGCAGCAGGATTATGACTCATCATGTACTGTGGGAAGTGATGATGATCCAAAAAGCAAACGGAGGTGGGCAGTGAAGGAGAAATCACTTATGCAAATAGAAATATTTTCAATAATGATCAACAGCGTGAGAAAGAATATAGGAAAAATTACATTAGGCAAAGGAGCTTCATTTTTAAAATGTTCCCTAAGTGCTAGAAATCTTCCCATCTTCATTTTTCCCTTTAAACTCTGTCATTTGTACAGCCTATTAACCTTTAACTTTATGACTATCCTAACGTGAAATACTGGCAGCATTTAAGTCTGAGAATACTAGAGACCTACCTTCCTGGTTGGCAACAGAGGTGAAGCACTTTCTTTTAAATCAGTCATTTTTAATATCAGTCATATACACACAGCATCAAAGATGCTATTTTTAGATTCACGTGCTGGCGTTGCTTATAATAAATGGTCTACAGACTCCAGTTATCTTTCCTCAGAGGTCTTAAAGTTTCCTTCTTGCCTGGCCTCTCCCATTTCATCACCCTAATTGTTGTCTTCAATTCTGCTCAAAAGTAAAAGAGCAAATCAAATTAAATCGCTTCCTTCAAACTCCCTCTTTCCTGTTCTTAAAAAGACAACGTAAAATGAATTATTTGTGTTTACAAGAGCTGCTGGGGAGTTGAGCCGAGGCTGGAACTTCATTGTCTGAAGCACCAAACCACTGTTACTCCAGCCATTTCTGCCCTGAAGACCTGCCAGCCGAGATGGGGCAGAGAGAGGACGGGTGATTAAGTGACTTCCAAAAGGTGGTCAAGACGAAGTGGCTCATCTGGATGGCGTGTGCTGGGGCCGTATCGATTACACCTGCGGCAGGGGATGTAAGCGGTTTAACGCGGAGCTTGTGTGGTTTTAATTGTTATCATTATTTCAAACAATAAGAGTGACAAGGGCTGCTCAGACCTGAAGACAGGAACGTCTGTTTATATCTAAATCTCAGCAATTAAATAGCGCTGGGGATGACAGGGGGTGATCTGCTGGGAAGCTCCCCGACGGCTGCCCCTCTGCCAGCGAGTGCTGTCCTCCAGGGCTGGGCATGGCCATGGGGCACCGCCGTGGCCTGGGCGAGCTTCCAAAAAGAGGTCTCAGTTGGAAAGAGCAGCCAAAGCCGTTACACCGACAGCTGAGAAAACGCTGCCTCAGAGCTGAACCGCCAGAATTTATTTACACAAAGTCTTCCCCTTTTCCCTTGCTCTTTCAGACTTCGAAAAGCTTCGAAAAGCTCAGCGGGGAGTCCTGAAACAACACTTAAAAGCGAGTTTGCCAGGCGGGAGCCCACACTTCTCTCCTTAATCAGAAAATATCTAGCCCCAAGGAGCAAGACGGGGATCGTGGTGGCCCCAGCTGCTCGGCCCTGCCCTGCTGGGTGCCTTGGGTGTGGGAGGAAGCCCATGGCTGCACAAACGTCCCTCTCTGTCAGCTCCGACGTACAACGCTCCCTTTGTAAGTGAAGGATGCGGGCAAGGGACTTGGAGCATTCCTAGTGCCGGTGGATTTCAGCTGCACCGAAGGTTTGGACCTGGAGGTTTTACTCTGATGCAAACTCTTTTCTGAGCTTTCACTCCTAAGAAAGGCAAGCTAGAAAAATGGATCTCTTAGGGGATCTTCTGCTCTCAGGACTGTTCTCCTGAACCTGAAAAAGGTCTGGCTTCTTCCCCGCTTACATCTGCCCCAGAACTGAAATGGCAGGCTCACTTTCGGGTAGAAGCGAGCAGCCACCAGCCCAGGCTGAGCAGGGGTTTTGGCAGGCTTTCTTGGCCACGGACTAAATTCAACCAAGGAAAATAAATATGCGGGACATTTTAGGATTTGAGTAAGGACCAGTCAAAGGAGGAAATGCAGAGTTAAGCTTGCTCTTGCATCCTGCTTGTACCCTGTCTTACACGGTGCTCCAGCCTGTCCCTTCTACTCACATGAAAGGATTTATAAGGTGGTAGAGGAAGCAGACAGCATTTATGTCGGTGTCTACAGACATGTCTAGACTTGGCAACAGACTCCGTCCAAGACATCTGTGAGATGGAGCCCAGCATGCCGCACCGGCAGGCCGCATGGTGCAGGGATTTCCCCGGGTGATGGCTCAGGTCCCCGCAGGGACAGCTGGCACATGCCACCGCACTCAGCACCGCACGTGGCTCTGCTCTCGGAGCCCACGCCACCTCCTGCTCTCACAGGGCTGGAGGAAGGTCCCCAAAACTTCAGCGGGATTTAGCCATCTCGTCATGGAGCTGTTTTTCTAAACTCCAGCTGGGTTTAGAAACACATTTAATTTAGGCGCGCTCTTGGGCCCTATTGATTTTAATGTAACAATCATATGTTTAAAACTTAGCATGTGTTTAATTGCTCCGGTGAATAACAGCAGACTGTTGCCGGTGCTTACACGCCTTGCTGACCCAGTGCCTGGGAGAGCAACGCTGCACCAGCCCCACAGCAAGGGAATCAAGGGGACGGCATTTGTCCCAAACCTGAACTCAGATGATCCCAAATTCTGGCTTTTATTTTGGAAGTAGATATAGTTTCCTAAAAAGAAGGGAAGTACCAATGAATTTGGAAGGGAAACTATGTAAAGCTTCTTGTTCATTTAGCTCCTACTCTCAGTTATTTCATTTTTGGCATTTACCTAAAGTTTTCATCTTTCCAAGTCTTGTTTTATGGTTAGTATAAGGCCAGCCTGAAAGATAATATATTGTGACTGTTATATTATTTATTTCAAAGCCAAGTTATTGATTATTGCACGCTGAAAATGACAAATGGTATCTGAGAAAGGCACGGTCAGCGAGTTCTATTAAAGAAATGATAGTATTGCTCATGGATTGTTAAAAGGTTCAGTTTAGGTACTTTATAGGTTTATATCCATCACTATTTAATGACGAAATGATGAAAAATATGAGTCACGGGAACAATTTCTTTCTGTTGCAGTTTTACGTTTAAGCAGTTAGCAAAATAAAAGAATTTTTCGTGCTAAGGGTTTACGCACCCAGACCTTGTAGCACATAATCTAGTAATGAGCTTGGTTGTTTTAAAGGCGATGATTTAATACAGGTAACTGTTGTGCATCTGGAGCACACTGGAGTGGGTCGGATCCTTCCTCTGCGGTGCTGGTACGTACACGCTGGTGGTGGGACGTCGTCAGGCAGGCAGCTGGGGTGTGCGGGCATGCATTGCGTTACACACCCCACCAAGGCACCCCACCCGGCACCGGGCACTCGGAGGAGCCCCGCTGACTCCCCAGAGCTGCACGTTGGGGCCGAAGCACAGGGAAATTTCCCTGACAGCACATTCCCACCAGGCAGGTCAGAGCAGTATGGGGACAGGGTCACCCTCGAAGAGCAAACAGGTATTAGTGAGTGGGAACCCATCCCAGGGCAGTCCTGGTGTCCCTGGTTCCCTCTTCCGCAGAACCCAGAGTGGGATTTGGCCTATTTTCCCCATACTTAACCCCACAGGCACGAGCTGGAAGCCCAGCAAGCATTTTTTTTTTGTTTGTCACAGGTATGAAAGGCTCTCTTTTCACTCTTATTCTCTTAGAGCCATCTGTTCAAAACACTTTCAAAATGACGGCAATTAGAGATAAGAGCTAATAACGCTCCAACCTGCACGCTGAGAAATGCCATTTAATCACTGTTGGCTTGGCTGGCAAATAAGGAGCAGCATCCGACTGGACAAGGGTGATAAAGCTCCCATGCCGGCTCAAATGAAGAGCCCAGCTGCAGTGTTTGCCACCGTGAATTGTAGCTGCAAGACCTGGAATCTGGCCTAAAGAGCTGATATAAATCCAGCAAAATAAATCTTTCGCTACTGCCTGTGGTTTCACGCTGCCTTAACTCAACTCTTTTACCTAATCTCTGACCTTCCTTTGTAATTTTTCATATTTCCCAGGTAAAACTCAGGGTGCTCATTAGTGGGAGGCTGTGCCAAGAGCACCGGGAGTTCACGCTTTCTCCTGAGGGAGATAAACCGGGCTGTGCTGGGGCGTGCTGGTGGGAAACCTCTGGCAAGGCCGGCGATGCTCTGCACTTAATTTCACAGCGGCAGGAGCATCACTCTGTTTTCTTCTCGTGCATTTTGCGACAAAAACGAACGCCGTGAAATCGCACCCAGAAAGCACAAGGAGGGGTGGAAAGTGCTCTCCCACCCACAGCTGTGGGGAAGCTTCCTGGTCCCGGAGCAGCTGCAGCGCTGGGCTGGGGCGAGCGGCCGTGCTCCCCGGCAGATGCAGTGGGGCAGGGTCCAGGCGCAACGGCCCGTCCCAAAATGACCGTTCGGGTGCATGCCTGTAAATCAAAAGATGCCAACAACTGATAGGGAAGAGTTTTTTAATTCCAAAACAAATCTCCCCCTCAGCTGACAATCTTACCTACCAGGTTTAATCTTAAAGCAAATATTTTGTCTTCAACTGCTAAACCTTTCAAAACCAGGAATTAATAACAGAAGCGGTGACTCCACTTAAATTACAAAGTTTATGCAATCTTTAAGAGCAACGCTAACATCTTGCAGCCAGCGCCAATAAAAAAGAAAGCAACCGCCACTTTTAGTCAGCGTGTTGTGACACAGTATTTGCAGTCTCTGAGCAGGCGGAAAAACAAAATGTTTCCACCTGCCAATTTTATCCTTCTCTATTTGGCAAACATATTTTGCGATGATGTATAGAAAACACTGGGATCAGGGCAAGGTGGGGGCCGGGCTGGAGAGCAGCAGATGTCTGCTCAGAGGTGCCCGTAACTGTACCCTTGGCAGAGCCTTTGTGCCGAGGTCCTGAAACACACCTTACACATTTTATGCATTTTGCCCTCAGTTTTCAGTTGCCCATGCCTGCCCATGGAGGCCACGAGGCTGCCTGCTCTTTGCCCACACATGCCGAGACGCTGCCCGCTGCTCCCACTCACGGGCACCTCTGCGGCGAAAGTCCTGGCTCATCATAAGCCTTCCCTCCTGCTTCATAATCAACACATCACGAGGAACGCCACCAGAACGGTCCATTTGGGTTTTGGATGGATTTCAAACTGTTCACCCTCCAAGTGGCTCTTGGAAACAGATTTCCTCCCGCAGCACACGTGGAGCAGCATTCCCCACCCGCCGTTGAGGTATTCGTCTGTAAGAGACATGCACACAGTGACCCCTCCACA